>NC_086446.1:673705829-673720829 GCF_028390025.1 Pseudophryne corroboree
CTCTGTGTGTTCTTTATATATTTACAGATTGATGCCCTGGCTCCTTACATGAGGATCTGCACCCCAGTTGTTGCATCTGAACTACTGTGAGTGACAACCATTAGGATGTGGATATGGAGAGAGAGAGAGAGAGAGAGAGAGAGAGAGAGAGAGAGAGTGTAAATATACAGTATTTGTGTATGCATACTGTGTATACATTCTAATTTGGGTGCCATTGCACAAGCACAATTGCCTATAGATTATAATCCGTACTAATGTTATTTATTTGTGTTTGCACTTGTATAATTTTCTTTCAATACATGGTGTGCGTGTGTGCGTACATGCATGCATGCATGAGTGTGTATCAGCTATTTTCTGAATTACACTAATCACCCACCTATATATAATGTCATAAGCACAAATATTCTCTTGAATAGACACTATTGCTTCCTTTTTGTTTCTTTCCTGTCTCGCAATATCTGGAACACTTTCCTCTGCAGCAGCTAGTGTTGTTACTCTGCTACCTTAAGTATCAAGTGTTCCCAATACCAAGTAGATTTGAACTGGGACGATACATGGAGTAGATACATATGTTGCTGTGGGGGCCAAAATGACTGTTCATGCTCTAGAAAAACTGCCTGTAATGCTACAATGATAAGTTATAAGTATCTGATACATCATCTCTCAAATTGATCAGTATTTTCTATGCAAACAAAGGCCACACTTCAATATAGGGTACCACTGATGGTTCATTCTTTGGAACCAATTTAACCAGCCCTTAGGATTTTCATATTTTGTGATAAATGTGCTCCTTTTTTTTTTATACTGAATTGTTATACAGCATTATGCCATGCACTTTTTTTTCCTTTTGGTAAACCTGCTAACTCTGGAACACAGGTAGATGGGACCAAAAGTTTATGCAGATAAGTCTACTGTATGTCATTTAGATTTTGGCACATGCACTAATTACGTATGTGTAATTGTTAACATCAAAAGTGCTTTTTTATTATTTCATTTTAAAAAGCATTTAAAAAAGAGCAGCCACCTAAATCTCAGATTTTGTTTTACGGCACCCCTAGGTCAAAAGTTTCTCGTTGAAAAATTTAGAAAGAAAATTAAATTAAATAAATTATGTTTTTATGTCACGCTTAAGTTCGGTTGTGTGGTGAGGGACAAGATTTACCTTTGTTTGTCCACATATTTTATGACTGGAAGCCACCAGCACTGGTTTTGCCTATTAAACTGACCATAAATCATTTGAACTGAATAAGCAGTACTTATGCCATTGCTTAATATAAAAAATAATACACACACTGCTGTAAATTATGCTGAATATTAACAAACCATATTGTGATCTGTGTAAAAACACATGTCCTGCAACCTTTTATAAAGACAGAGAATTACGCATTGAATTCTAGAATATTATAATTTACAATAGAGTCTGCATCAGAGGCGTAACTCTGGGAGGCAACGGAGTCATCTGCCGCCGGGCTCCTGCTCTGAAGGGGGCACCTCTCCTCCCATTCTGTGACACCATTGAATTAAGTTAATTGATAGTGGCCACTATCTCTTCAGTGGCCAACTTCCTCACTGGTCCCTGCACCTTACAAAACACACACTTTTTATTATACTGTAGATACACAATTTACAAGTGTCATACCCAGGATTAGAAACCATACCCTATTACACTAGAGCCAGAGACATTACTGATATAGCTGTTTGCACCTGTATAGGAAATATGAGAATTCTAACTATATGAAGTTACTTCTCTGACAATTATACATAACTTCATATAGTTAGAATTCTTATGCTTCCTGTACAGGAGCAAATAACTCCATCAGTAAAGTGTCTGCTGTCAGGGTAACAGGTCATGGATTCTAATCCTGGGTATGACTGTTCAGAAATGTTTGATTTAAAATAAAAGACAATGAAATGTATATAAACACAGTATATACATTCTTCAGAACACTCCATACACACATATATTTATCTAAATATAAGGAGGGGGGGCGCCAATATTTATCTTGCCTCCGGGCAACTGGGACGAACTTACGCCACTGGTCTGCATTGTCCCTTATAATAAACATATCAATTATTATTATTATTATTATTATTATTATTATTATTATTATTATTATTATTATTATTATCCTTTATATCCATGTTGACACAAGGGGTCAGCAGCACCTTACAAAATACAGAAGTAGAGACAGTGCAAACAAAACAGGAAGAAGAAAAAAAGCAGCATCGGCTGTACTCGAAGATCCAGTGCTATTGTTGGCAGTGGAAAGATGATGATGGCATAAGTAATGGAAGGTAAAGCACAGGAGGGAGAAGGGCCTTGCTTGTGAGAGCTTGCAATCTAGTTATAATAATTTTCTCTTATTTATGCTGTTACTATAAGCCATTCTTACTTTTCTATGGCAGTGGCTGAAACATGAGCTAGGACACTTCATAGATTCAAATATTTGTATTACTTCTCTCATGTAATACCATCCATGATGCTTCTTCTCATTATATGTAATTGTATTATTGAAATCTTGTACACTGTAAAGACTTAAATGCAGAGATGCACCTAAATTGATTCCTCAAATACAACATTTCAAATGACTAAGAAATATTACCAAAGAATTGTAGCTTTTAACCAACCCTCTAAAGAACATTACATCATCCATTTAGCCGCTCCTAATGAATATATTTTCACTAAAACCGTTTTTATTATTTGTCTCAAGATCTGATGTCTGGTGGTCTCAGTGCCATATATATTCCCATTGCATGATGTGACATCCTGATAGCAAAAGAATAAGTCAATCAATCAATAAATAAATAGATAAATGGGGTGCAGTATGGTATGCCGGCTATCGGGGTCCCGGCGCACAGCATACCGGCACCAGAATCCTGACAACCAGCTTGCCGACAGCATGGTGCTGTCGCTGCGCTCGCCACGCTGCAGACACGGTGGCGCGCTACGCATGCTATGCTATCTGTTCTCCCTCCAGGGGGATCATGGACCCCCAAGAGGGAGAAATTGTGTCGGTATGCCGGCTGTCGGGATCCAGGCACCGGTATACTGTGCGCCGGGACCCCGACAGCCGGTAAACTGAAGACCACCCTATACATGTAAGTAAATAAAAAAGAAAATAAAAAAATGTCAAAATCCGTTGCTAAATAGCTATGTGGGGCCGAAGTTTGCAAAATAATCAAAGTTGTCAGATGGAATGGATGGGCAGTTCAAGCCTCCAATAGTTCATGCCCCCAAAACAGTGCACAAAATAACTAAGAATTTATCATGGAATACATAAATTGGGGTGTAGACAAATCTCAGCATGATCACCTTATGGCCTTTCCATGGATTTTTAGAAATTCAATATATGCCTATTGCAGGAGTGATCTTGTTTAATCATATTATCATAAACGAGTATTATGAATAAGTATTGTTGCTTGGAGAGATGAAATTAGCACAACTTTCCACATCACACTGATTAAATTCCTAGTGGTAGATTTAGCAAATCTTATAGGTCCAGATTTATCAAGCCTTTGAGAATTATAAATTGCATGGTGATACAGTACCAGCCAATCAGTTCCTAATTCCCATGCTACAGGCTGTGTTTGACAAATGACAGTTAGGAGCTGATTGGTTGGTACGTTATCACTGTGCAATTTATCACTCTCCAAGGCTTGATAAATCTGGACTGTAGTGAGGACAAGTGCCCAAAGCAACCAATCAGATTCTAGCTATAATTTATCTAGTACATTTTATAAAATGAAAACCAAAATTGTTTGGTTGCTATAGGTAACATCTCTACTTTTCCTTATTAGAAGGTTTAATACTTACCTTCTAATAATACTTATTAGAAGGAACATACTTACCTCCTTCCCTGTCGGGATTTCACTTATTGGGATGCCGGCGTTGATATTGTGACTGCCGGCATCCCGACAGCTGGGAAATCATACTGTACTCCCTGCCACTACAAAGTTTAGAGCAAGTTATATAACAAAAGCAGCTGTTTAATTGGTCGCTATGAGTTACTACACAATTTAGCTTTTACACTTCATTATTAAATACTACCCATTAAGTTCTTTAAATAAATCCAGAAAGACCGATCAAGCAGGTATATATTATTTTTAGTATATTTTTTTACTATCCCTTTTTATAATCACGCAGTACAATTTGAACCGCTGATATTGCTGCAGAAGTATCTATCTGCACTGCAGCATTTGCTTTCTGTAAACTATGGTCTATGAAAATAACCTGTGCATCTCTAGCTTCTGATATTTTGCAGGGCATTGCACCATGCTGATGCCTTACAGGATATTTTGCCTTTTATCATTCCTAATACTCCTTTTATACCAGGCTAGACCAGGGTTATTGCTGGGGCTTCGCCTCTGCCGATGCCTAGAGATGTGATCATTTCCAAGCGAGGGCTGGATTAAGGGCCTCATGGGCATGGGTCTGAAAATGTTCAAGGGCCTATTATGAGAAGCAGAGGGGGTGTGATCAATGCTGTGTGGGCATGGTCAGTGCCATGTAGCCCCAATGTCTCCCTAAATATGTAAAAGTATAACAATCGCATCATTTTGTGTGGAAAATAGAAATACAATTAAATGCTTAGGATTTATGGCTGACATGAGGCCATGCTGGGATCATGCTGTCATGATGATGGGCCTATTTTTATGTGGATGCCTGAAGCTGGAGCCAGGGTTGCCAAGAGAAATCCTGTGCCCGGAACAGTAACCTCCTGGGGGGCTCCCCCTGCAGGGTGTGTGGCCACACCCTGTTAGTTGCATGGCTGCACCACTCTAGGGGCATGTCTAGCACACGAGATGTCCCAACTCACATACTTCCCAATATGACCCTCTCCAGGAGGAACACAATACTCTGCTTCTGGACTTTTCTCTTGTTTATGATTGCCGGCACCTGTGTTGAACAGCTAATGGATAAGAAAGGTGTTTCACTACAGGTGCAGGCAATCATACAGTAAGAAGGAAGTCCAGAAACAGAGCATTCTGTTCCTCCTTGAGAGGTTCATGTTGGGAGGTATGCACTCATAGGAGCATGACATACCTCCCAGCAGTTGGGACATTCACTATTAGGATGGTGGGACAGTCACATACAAGCTGCACTGGTTGCAGAGCACATTCCCTGGAACACCATCAGTTTGTGAAAATGGATCCTCCATTGTGATTTTGGGATAAAAGATGCCTTATAGCGGGTGAGTGCAATCACTGTATGCACACATATATAAACACACAAACATATAGTTTATGCAGAAATGTCACACAACTTTCAGGACTTACTATGATTAAAGTTGAATAAACTGAAATGTTGACTTGCACATTAGTGGTCATCACCAGAATATATTGTTACATTAGTAAGTTCCGTGAGTGCCACAGTATTTCTGCTTATACTTCCTAAGGGCACCCAGGCAACTGCACAGTACTTTGAACAGAGTGCCAGCCATGATATATATAGATAAAGATAGATAGATGATAGATAGATAGATAGATAGATAGATAGATAGATAGATAGATAGATAGATAGACAGAAAGACAGACAGACAGACAGACACACACACACACACACACACACACACACACACACACACATACACTGTATATAGGTAGATAGTATGTCTGGGCCCAGGTACTTTTCAGGGGTCGTGGCCTATTCACAGGAGATGTAGTCCTGCACCTTTTGAAAAAATACCCCCAAAATTTTATTTTAAGCACCACCATGGCCACACTCCAGCCCAGCAGTCAGCAACGTGGCTGAGCTTAGGAGAAGAGCTGTAGCTGCTGCTGCCAGATAAGGGGGGAGGAAGCCCGGGGCCCCCCCACTGGGCCCTCACTGTGCCCCTCCATCAGACCTGGGCCCTGGGTAATTTGTACCCTCACCCTCCCCCCCCTCTCTCGGCATCACTGGCTGGAGCTCCAACTGCCCCATTGTTAATCTGGCCCTGCTCCGAGCACCAGTGAGCCAGCTCTCCATAGAGTGTTAACGGGACCCGGGCGGAACTGTTCACACTGCCCCATAACCCAGGTCATCCGGTGTCCAACCCAGGTCATTTGGATTCCCGAGTCTTTCGACCTGAGGGCATTTGTTGTTTCTATAATTGGTGCAATGTGTGCTGCACCCATATTTTAATACTTACCTTCCAGAGTCCAGCATCGGGCGCTGCAGTCCCGGCAAAAATTGCAGGCAAAATGGCCACTGCGCATGCACAGTAGTCAAATTGGTCTTGGAACATGGCAGGCACCATGTTTCCGGAGACCTGTGCATGCTCAGTATACTCCGGCACAATGCCGGAGGCTATTGTGCCGTGCAGAGGAAGGGGTCCACCCGCAGGTGCACACGGGCTCCCTGTTCTGTTAAAACACCTCTGCCTAGGGTTTTTATTTGTTTATTTGTTTTTTTTTTTTTTTTTGGGGGGGGGCTTTTACACCAAGCTGCATCCCAGACTAACCTGGCAACAACCTGGGTCGAAGCGGCAGTGTGAAAGGGGTATAAGAAATGTGTACAATTAGTGTGCAGTTTGGACACAAATGTAGATCTTACAGTGGTAAAAGCAATCAATTAAACCATCTAATATTGCAGCAGTTGTTGCCAGTTGAGGAATAACCACACAACATGATAAAAAGTAACAGCTTCCACTCACTGTACAATTTGTGTGGTTGAAACCTCAAAAAGTATAACTTTAGTTAAAATCTGAAAATCATGGATTGCCCTGGACAACATACAGTACTTGTCCATAAATATGCAGACCATTGGCGTTTCTATAATGGGTGCAGTGTGTGTGGTGCACACGGGCCCCTGAGTCCTGGGAGGGCCCACACTGCACACACTGCACCCATTTCTCCTATACTAACCTTTCCAGAGTCCATTGCTGACTGTGTGTGGGCTCCCTCCTCTCCCGTAGCCGTCACGCCGCTGCTAGCGCACTGACCACTAGAGACTCTGGCACAGTACCAGAGTCTACAGCGCATGCGCAGGACTCCAGAAAAATGGTGTGGCAGCCATCTTTCGTAGCCCTGCGCATGCACTGTAGACTCTGGCACTGTGCCAGAGTCTAGAGTGCTGAGAACGCTAGCAGGGGCGTGATGGCTACAGGAGAGGAGGGGGCCCACTCACGGAGTCTGCACACAGGTCCCCTCCTCTCTAGAGACGCCCCTGACGCAGACAGTGGATCACTTATATCCTGCACTATTTTCTACATCTTCTTCTTTCAGCTCTACACTCAAAATGTTAAGTGTTGTGTGTATGGACCAGGGCTGCAGATAGCAATGATGGGACTGGGTGATCAGGAAGACATGGCCAAATCATGGTGTCATGGCACAACCACACAAGAAAAACATTAATGGAGACTACTATGCACATCGCCTCACAATGGCAGTGCACAACGAGGATGGGGGCATTCTTCCCCCTGCACAGCTGTCCTGGGCAGCTTAAATAAGCCTGAGCCCAGGAAATTAGTACTTGCTCCCCCCTCTCTGCACCCCTGTATGTGCCCCGTACCAATAATTAAGGATCAATAAACCATCCGTTCACACTGTTCCAGATCAATCTCAAATCCATTCACCAAAACCAAACCATTAACGTTGACACCTTTAATAAAACATTTTTTTCCCTAAACAAGCAACTTGATTCCAGCTGTCGCTGTATACAATGCAACTGATTCAGAGCTGCATACAAATACGTTCTGCAGAGAGTATGTGATATATTGTACTGCACATACATCCTGAGCCTGGCATGCACAGCTATGATCAGCTACAGATGACATAGAGTTCTACGCATCTCAGCTGCATCCCCATGTGTAGCTTACTGGGTGTAACTAGGTGGAAGGGGACATTCACACATAGGCTAAGTGTTCATTGGGCATGTTATGGTTGTGTAGCCAGACTTGCAGGCTATGTATATGCAGTGATCCACACAGGGTGCCATAAGTGAGGAGGTGGCCTGTGCGGGGCCTGATATCCCCTCATGTCTAGCACTGGCTAAAGTCTAATGCAGGCTTGGCATACAGGTGAAAATCCTCAATTACTTCCATGCTCGCAATGCGGCCACACTTGCATGCTACTCTAGTATAAATCAGCCACAATGTGAGGTTCATGGTGGGTCATGGGTATAACTATTTAGATAGAGTAATGGGACTAATATAGGGAAAAAGTGAAACGACAGGTTTGGGTCCCTGATATTTCGTTTTCTAAAACAGAAGGTGACAGGGCAGACTTGAAGCAGTTACTTTACCTTGCACATTAGTATTAATAAAGAGCTCCTCTAAGATGATTTTTTTCTCAATGAGGATGACATCCCAGCACCCTTTGCTTCAGATGTCATTTGTCTGTCAACAAGAGGGCCAAATGGGGCCTAATTTTCATTCAATATTTGTGGCATATAGAAGTCTTTTTGGGGATACCCGCAAATATTACGTATCACTACAATGAATGAAGGAGGTACCATAGCAGATATCTCTATCTACTGCAGGCCTTCCATTTCTGACAACCACATCCCCTATAGGTTTCTATGGGAGCTATGAAGCTGTCAGATTTATCAACCTCTGGAATGCAAAATTTGGCCACTGGCTGCTTCCGGCATCTGAAGATGGTATTAGCTGCTATAGCCTATGCATTGCACAAACCTTACTGGGAGAGACGACCCATCCCCAGCAATGGCCGCCGCACATGCATAGTTACTGTACCATGCATGTGCAGTAGCGCACCAGGGGTCCCGATATAGAAGTGAAGTGACCGCTCCTAACTCATTGCAAGGACAGGCTCCTCTCAGAGCCCCTGTTCCTGGATGTGTGTAAAAATAGATAAGATTTAAAAGTTGCTATGAAAGTTTAGTTAACTAATTAACGTAACTTCACTGGATTGTTTTCTGCTTTCACAGCACTCAAGCCATCGACAAGTTCTGAATCTTGCCTGGCATTGCCACTTTTTCCTCTGCCTGGGCATAGGTGCCTGCCTAATGCGTGGACTCCACTCTGAATGGAATTCTTCTGCAATTGCATCTCCTCCACTAAGAAATGCTTCCATTCGCATTGTTTATGTCCTGAAAGCTACTGTATTTTCTGAACAAGGCAAATTTAGTTGTCCTGTGTTAAAGTTAAGGTGCATACACAATAGACGACGTCGCTCTATGAACGTCTAGGGTTCTCCCTCCCGCGCCAGGCGGCCGCCCATACACACTGAGCGATATGACCGTTAATATCGCTCAGTGATGTCACGCAGCAGCCGGCCTGTGCAGGCAGCTCCTGGACGACAGTCCAGATTGAGCATGCATGCACCGCCAACACCGAGGGTTGTTAACGACCTGTGGTGCCGCACGTCGGTCGTCGTTGCCGGCATACACACTTGCCAAGAAAGTGAACGGCATCGCTCAGGAAGGGTGAAAATGAGCGATGTCATTCAATTTATCGGCAAGTGTGTATGCACCTTTACAGTCATTTTGGTGATTGTTATGGTACAGAGATTGTAAACATTTTTGCCCATTTATTTTACAAAACTACCAGTTCTCATACATTGTGCAGCTTGCGGGACTCTCCCATCACGTACTGAATGACATTGAATTTAAACAGCCAGTATACAATGATTGTCAACCTGAACAGTAATATAGGCTTGATTTACTATGACACATTTCTTATAAAAGAAAGATATTACCTGAACTCCACAATACCTATCTGTAGGGCTTGTTGCCTAACATGCTTCCTAATGATGATTCACATTGACAAATCAACAATCAGCTTTCATTTGCCTAGTGCAAAACACAGTGAAAGCAAGGATGTGGTTGTTCACTATGGCTTAGGGCAATGTTTGCAACAAAAGTAAAGTTTAAACCCTTAAAAAGGATAGTTTTGACCAAGGTATTCTCACAAATTTGAATTAATAAATATGTACACTTGAAGGGTACAGAATTCTGATTTCATAACCTTTAGATTCAAAGACTCTTTGATATGAAGTGAAATGTATACTTATGAGGCAATTTGTAGTGGGCAAGTGGATCACAAATCTCTGTCTCCTTTTAGAATCTGGTTTTGAGACCATAGCTTAATGTCTTTTACGATAGGTGTTTGTGTGTGCCTGTATGCCATGCACAAAGATGGATACCCATAAATGTCCTAGATTTTTCACCCTTTAGAAACTAGATTAATTCCTAGATAAACTGAACTGCAGCCCTCTTGAAAACCTTACATTGCCCTTATACAAAGTCAAATCTGAACACTGCCTGTGTCTCTTTGATGTGAGTCAAAGGTCTTGTAAAATCCTTATAAATAAAAAGAGGTTGTTTCCCATTATTTAACCACATCTTTTGATTTGCTTTCTTGACGTTATCTTTAGATTTGGTGGAGAATATAGGAAATCCTTTGCAGAGGAATCAAGAATACTCCCTACAGAGTCTAAACCTAACAGCGCTTGTAGACCGCTCTCTAATATTTTTGTTAAGGTTAAGATAAAAAAATTACAATTTTGTTACATTACTGTAAGTTGACTTCAACAGGGCAGCATATGTTTAAAATATTGGTTTAGAAAATATTTAAAATATCTTTGCAAGTGAGCTTGATTTGGGTCAAAATGCCTATTGTAATCATTTTTTTCAATTGGAGCATTTAGCCATGGCATTTAAATGTTTGCAGCAAGATTCAGTGTTTTAGCTTTCATGCCCATGCATAGACAATTCTGAAGTGAGAGCAACTAGGCCAAGAACCTAACCGTTAACCAGACCTCAGCTCAATGACCTGAGGCTTTTGTTAAACTGAAGCAGGAAAATCAGGAAGTCCATAGTCATTCTTTCGCCTATTACTTCTCAGCAAACACAGGGTTAAAAAACTGCAAAGTGGGGTAGCAAAACCGTATGAAAACTGACATTTTAGTCAATGAGCTCAAAGACAGAATCAGAGGCAATTAAACAGCTGCTAAATCTAAGTGCCCTGAATTTGGCACTGAAGGCTTCATACAGCACAGTACATAAAACACAGCCATAAATCACTGTGCATTTTTGTGACTTTTATGCTAGAAAATGTTCAGGGGGGAGAAAAACATTGTTTTAAGTGAGTCTATTTTCTAAATGAGTGAACATTGTTATTCCAGGTAGGTAGGTTCTGTCCTCCATCACCCCTTTCCACAGGAACATCTAACAAAATGTTTCCCTTACAACAGATGAGTTCACTGTACAACTGAATCATTCAATAAAAAATAACATATTAAGATGACAGTTAAGTTGTCTATAAGCTTTAAATGTGGTTGTTAGTATTGACATTTTTATATTTGTGTATGTACTTGTAGAATTATGCAAGAATGGTAAGTGTTAATATTTTAAAAGGATTTGGATTCTACCTTTAATGTTATTAATGTATATGGTTGCCCTCTTGCATCTTTTATTAAAGTCATTATTGTGTTTCTTTTTATTATTATTATTATTATTATTATTATTATTATTATTATTATTATTATTATTATGTTATTATTTCAAAGTTAACTTCATCATGTGCTTTTCAATCATGTATTTATATTATCATTTAGTTTTTTTATGTCATGGAATAGGACTCAGAGCTGCCCTGGAAATAGTATTCTGAGTGGTTTGTACTACATGCCATTCAAAAACTAACAACACAGAGAAACAATGCCTGATAATTTAGCTACATGGCTAAAAAGCACAGATAAGGAGCCAAATATATTAATATTTTTAGTAAAAGTTGCAGGAATGCATGTAACATCATATAAATCAAAGTTAAATGCAAGTCTTGCAAGTGTACTTGTAAGTTATATGAAGTATTATAATTGGTAAAACATTTATTTTTTTTAATTTGTAATTTCCATGTACTTTTAGTCCGCCTGCTGCCTGTTTTTAGCCAGCCTGCTACCTGATTATAAACTTTTAATGGAGTTTTTGACGTTGAAATTGAAGTGTGGTGATAAGTTACATTTATGTGCACCATCCATGTTTAGACATATCTAATATCTATCGCCTTTCCGTGCCAGAGAAAGAGTTCTATATTATAAATAATTAGAATGAATTGAAAAATATGCCTGTTTACACTATAAACAATTATGAGATGATCAGATCAGCAGTGACACGTTGGCACAAAAGAGATGACTGTCTATTTACATAGGCTATTATCCATAACTAATCCGGGATATCAATATAGATGGAAACATTGTATATACTGCATACTATTTCTCAATTAAAAAATTATGAATAAAAGTTATATTTTTCATTTAAAAGCCTCTTTCCTTATGTTTTTGAACCATTATTAAATGGGGTGGGGGTGAGGGTGGTTTAACTCTCGTATGTGTGTGGGGGTGGGGGGGGGTATAGGGAATCAGTATAAGTAACTACACAAGCTCATATATATATTAATGTTGCATATTTATTAAATTATCATTGTCATCTTAATATCCTCTGAGCTGGCAGACCAACGGATATCCCTAACCCATACATTCTCCCGTCTAATAAACATATGTTTGACATAAATAGACAGTGACAGGCTGACGATCTGTTTTACAGTCCTTTAAATTAAAACTTGAGTGTGAAGATATTTTTGTCTCATAATTATTCATTATTACAGGGGCGGAGCCTGGGAATGGCCTGAAACTGCACGGATAATTGGAAATTAATTTTCACATGTGTCATAAGTGGATGGTTACATGTGTGATAATACAATAAGAAGACGCAGTCAGCACCACACAAGATATAAACTATGCAAATTGACAATTAAGAGACGTTCTGGCTCTTCTATATTTCCACTTTGAGGTTCGCAAGCCACCATATTGTGGGATGGGAACATTAATAGAAAATTATCATTACAGAATGTCTGCACCTTATAATCTAAAATCATAGCAAATAAAAGTGTCACTTTTAGGTTTATTGACCTAGAATTTGTGTATGCATTTATCTCCATTACAGCAATGTTAGATGCAATGTGGTAATCAGTGCTCAGTATAGTGAATGGTCGCATTGTGACACATAGCTTTACACGTGGACTATTTTTGACACTTATCAGTTAGCTACTGCTGTCCTTTGTATTTCTTTTATGTCAAAGTTTATTGTCCAGAGTTACAAAAAGGAAACAATCAGTCTACAGAGAAATAAAGTGCAATATCCCAGCCATCCTTTGGTCATTACGTTTTGATGATTAATAACCTACAGCAAAACCTTAATATTGTATATTAAAATAGGTTCTATTCAATCAGTTGTTTGAAACAGGTTAATGGGAATATTATGGTGAGAGCTTAAATAAATACCAAATAGGAAAGACCCATATATGGTTTTCAAATATAAATCTATTAATCTCTAGATAGATAGATAGATAGATAGATAGATAGACAGACAGACAGACAGACAGACAGACAGACAGACAGACAGATAGATAGATAGATAGATAGATAGATAGATAGATAGATAGATAGATAGAATTATTGTATTATTATTATTTTTTCTGTTGCCATGTGGTGGAAAACTAGAACTTACACTTCACTTGAGATTTAGTAATGTAGAAACGACATGATAACTCTCAGCCTCTCAAGTCCTGCTGTATTAGATGAGTCTGAGCTATTAGGATGGAGAGTTTGCACTTTAGAAATACATACAGGTTTAAATAGCATTCACTATGATGTAGTTTGACCATAAAGCAGTAAAAAAAAAAAAAAAAATGATTCAACTGATTATTTGGTGACATGAATAAAAAATAAAATAAAAAATGAGCGCATGTCCCATTGTAGATTAGTTTATAGAGAAGTTTTGTTCCACCAGCAAAGTTGAGGAGATTTCAAGTTTTCTCCTGTGATCCAACATATAGCCTCTAATTACACAGCACCACGTATTATGAATGCCCATATCATAGCAAAGGGGAGAAGAACAGTCCAGTTCCTAAGGATGCTGGTCATATTATAATGATAGTGTGAGACCTGCTGGATACCCCAATACTAAACCTAATGTCAGTTTAAGATTTAGTCAAATTCTCCTTTTCTCCAGGTAGATTCAGTTGTGACTTTCAAGTTTAATCAATTATCTTAAACATATATACAACAAAAAGTTTTGCAATAAGTGTAATTTGTAAACAAACAAGAAACACACACACACACACACACACACACACACACACACACACACACACACACACACACACACACACACACACACACACAACCAAACTCCAGCCTAGACCTTCCAGAATAACATGGCTAACATGGTTTTGTAGGAATCCCAATCTACAACTAATATTGGTAACTATACTGTACTATAGGTTTGATAGGAAGAAAACACCTGTGTCATTAAAAATAAATTATAACTTGGCAATACTTCCATGTTATTCTAAGAACATAAATACATTTCTGTAACGAACTTTTCTTCCATCCTACTTTGACTGTTGTGGCAGGGTGGATTTTTTAATCTACCATAATTCCTGTTGACTCTTTATTAACTGTATCCTTTGCACTGATAGTTGTAATGAAGAAACCAGAAGCAGTGACATCATTTTATACAAGTTATCTTTTAAAATACAAACTATGGTATTACATACTGTATATAGGATGTGTGCGATGTGCTATTGGATTCAAATTAGTGCTGAAATGCCCTTCTTTAAAAATAGTGAGTCAATATTGACTCCATGAGAATTTAATTCAATTTCTGCATATTACTGCAACGTCATTTCAGGCAGATGTTCCTGTACCTCCACCCTCCCTAACTTTGGAACTTTGGCACGATAAAGTGAATCAAATTATTGCTAATCTGCATTTGCTAATGTATGTGGTGTAAAAACCAGAGAGATTGTTTCAAGTTACATGTGTAACATTTTTGAAAATACTTTAATGCTTTCAATGGAATTGATACATGCACTACAGCCTATGTAGTTCGTGCAGATTCAGAACACTTGCCCACATCGTTCTATAACACATTAATAATCGGGTTCTCTTTAGTTTATGGTGATGTGGTGGTGTTATTGTTGTTATTATTGTGTCTGTACTGATATTGGCTGTTTATGTCCGTATTACATGGTTGCTCACATTGCAGATTTGGAGAGT